>NC_087553.1:75582857-75609740 GCF_036250125.1 Pseudopipra pipra | reverse complement strand
TGGGGTTTGAGAGTGTTTGGGGGTGTTTGGGGCCTGCCCAGCCCGGGGTTCTCCTGTGTGGCACAGGAGGGTCCCGGCCCCCCCTGAGCCCCCCCTGAGCCCCCCCTGTGCCCCCCAGGGCGGGGGGCTGCGTCTGGACGGGCGGGTGCTGCGTGTGGACCCCGCCCTGAGCCGGACCAGGCCCAGCAGCTCCGGGGGGAGTCGGGGGGGGCCCAGCCCAGAACTGGCACCAGGAACCTCTACCTGGCCGGGAGGGGGGTGAGTGATGGGCTGGGGGGCTCGGGTGCCACAGTGCCCCCCACTCCCCTTCCTGACCCCCCCGAATCCCCCCAATCCCCTGAATCCTCCCCAGCCCCCAAGTGCCCCAATCACCCCCAAATGCCCCTGACCTCCCCACCTGCCCCCCCAGCCACCCACCAGGGCTCTCCCCCTCCCTCCCAAAAATCCTCCAAGCCCCCATTTAACCCCAGCTGCCCAGACCTGCCCTCCTCCCCACCAACCACCCTCCCGGGCTCCCACCAGCCCCCTGACCCCCCCAAGTCCCCCAAACCTCCCCTGACCCCCCAACATCCCCCCTCGCTCTGCCTCAACCCCCCACCCACTGCCCCCGAGACCCCCTGATGCCCCCCCATTTGCCCCACCCCAGCCTTCCCTGGTGGCTCTCTCGCTGCTCCCAGGGGCCCCCCCCGGTCCCCCCTGGCCCCCCCCAGTCCCCCTGGCCCCCCAGGCTCCCCAGGTCCCCCCTGACCCCCGTTTCCCCCCAGCCATCCGCCCGGGCTCGCAGGCGGCCCAGGGGGTCAGTGACGCTGACATGGCCAAGAGGGCACGGGTGAGTGGGGTGGGACCTGGGGGGGGAGTGGGGTGGGACCCGGGGGGAGAGGGACACTGGGGGGGGGGTGGGACCCCCGGGGGGTGAGTGGGACCCCAAGAGGATGAGTGTGACTCTGGGGGGTGAGTGGAACCCCTGTGGGGTGAGTGTGACACCAGGGGGTGAGTGGGACTCCCGGGGGGGCTTGAGTGTGACTCCGGGAGGATGAGTGGAACCCTGAGGAGCGAGTGGGCCCCTGAGAGGATGAGTGGAACCCCCATGGGGTGAGTGGGACCCTGAGGAGTGAGTGGCCCCCGAGAGGATGAGTGGGACCCTGGGGGGGCGGGGGGGTGAGCTGAGGGGTGTGTGTGTCCCCCCCTGACCCCCGTACCCCCCCCAGTTCGAGGAGCTGAAGCGGGCGGCGGCTGCAGGACCCCAACGTGGGGGTGTCCCGGACCCGGCTGTGCCTGCACAACCTGCCCAAGGCCCTGGACACCCCCCGGCTCAGGGCCCTGCTCCGGGGGGGTCCTGCGCCACAGCGGGGGGGCCCCCCCGCACATCAAGGAGGTGGGGGGGCCTGGGTCCTTCCTGTGTCCCCCAGCCCCTCTGCACCTTCTCCTGTGCTCTTCCCTCCCGGGTTTGGGGGTCTCCCAGGGTGGGTTTAGGGTGTGGAAGAGGTGGGGGGTCCCCCGTGCCCCCCCGTGCCCCCCCCTGTGCCCCCCCTGTGTCCCCTGTGCCCCCCCTGTGTCCCCCCGGGTTGGCTGCGGGTGTGGGGGAGGTGGGGGTCCCCTTTTTGTGTTCTCCTCTGGGGGATTTTGGGGGTGCACAGGTGGGGGGGTCCCCTGTGGTTGGTGTCCCCCCAGGGGTGGGGGATGTTGGGGTGCCCTTGGGGATGTCGGGGTTCCCCAGGGGAGTGTCAGGGGTTTTGGGTGACTCCATACCCACCGTGCCAGTGCTGGGTGATGTGGGAGCTGGGAGGGGGTGTTGGGGTGACCTGGGGGGTTTTGGGGTGACCCTGTACCCCCCATACCTCATTCTAGTGCCAGGTGATATAGGGGGTGTCAGGGTGTCCCAGGGGGTTTTGGGGTGACCCTGTACCCCCCATACCCTCATTCTAGTGCCAGGTGCTGTAGGGGGTGTCAGGGTGTCCTGGGGGTTTTGGGGTGACCGTGTACCCCCCATACCCCATTTCCCAGTGCCCCATTCCCCCAGTTGATGTGGGACTGCAGGGGGTGTTGGGGTGTCCCAGGGGGTGCTGGGGTGACCCCGGGGAGTTTTGGGGTGACCCTGTCCCCTCCCCAGTGCCGAGTGATGCGGGAGCTGCGGGGTCAGGGCCAGTCCTTGGGCTTTGCCTTCGTGGAGTTCGAGGCACACGAGGAGGCTCTGGGGGCCCTGCGGCGCCTCAACAACAACCCCGAGCTCTTCGGGCCCCACAAGGTCAGTGGGGGTCCCCCCTTTGTGTCCCCCCCTTGGTGGGTGCCCCGTTTCCAGCCCCCAGGGCTGCCCCTCAACTGGGACCCTCCCAGAGCTGCCCTGGAGTTCCGGGGTGCCCCCAGGATTTCCTGATACCCCCAGGGGTTTTAGGCTGTCCCCGAGGTTCTGGGGTGCCCCTGGATATAGTGGGGGCCACCCTGGCTGTTTCTGTGTTCCTCCTGGGTTTTGGGGTGTCCCTGGGGATTTCAGGGTGCCCCTGTTTTTCTGGGCTGCCCCTCTCGGGTCTTGGGTGTTTAAGGGTCTTCTGGGTTGCCCCCAGTGCTCCAGGAGGGGTTCTGGGGTCTCCCCCCTGGGTTATGGGGCCTCCCTGGACTTTGGGGTGCCCCCACCGTGTTGGGGTGCCCAGGGTGTTCCAGGTTTCCCTGGGGTTCTGGATAGGCTTTGGGGTCCCTCCCTGTGTTTCAGGGGGAAGTTCTGTGGTGTCCTCCCAGTTTCTGGGCTCTGCTCCACTTTTGAGGTGTCCCTTGGGTTGTTTGGGGGGGGTTCCTGGGTGCCCCCGTTGTTTGGGGGGGGATTCCTTGGTGCCCCCTGTTGTTTGGGGGGTTCCTGGGTGCCCCCGTTGTTTGAGGGGGTTCCTGGGTGCCCCCCGTTGTTTGGGGGGGTTCCTGGGAGCCCCCGTTGTTTGGGGGGGTTCCTGGGAGCCCCCGTTGTTTGGGGGGTTCCTGGGAGCCCCCCGTTGTTTGGGGGGTTCCTGGGTGCCCCCCGTTGTTTGGGGGGGGTTCCTGGGAGCCTCCCCAGTTCCAGGGTGTTCTCCGCTGTTTTGGGGGGTTCCTGGGTGCCATCCCAGGCTTGGGGCTCCCCCTTGGTTCTGGGGTTCCCCCTGGAATTTTAGGGGTTCCTGGGTGTGCCCTGGTGTTCGGGGGGGTTCCGGGGTGCCCCCCCGGTCTCAGGGTGCCCCCCGTGCCCCCCCAGCGCCCCATCGTGGAGTTTGCCCTGGAGGACCGGCGGAAGCTGCGGCTGCGGGAGCAGCGGATCCAGCGCGGGCTGGTACGGGGGGGGCACCCCCTGACACCCCCTGAGCCCCCGGGGCCCCCCAGCCCGGGGCCCCCCAGCACTGACCCCCTGCCCTCCCCAGCTCAAGGCCAAGGCGAAGGCGGCCGAGGCTGCGAGACCCCCGGAGACCCCCCAGGGCCCCCCGGATCCCCCCAAGGGCTCGGGTGGGCAGGCCCCCCCCGCCAAGGCCCCCCCCGCCAAGGCCCCCCCCGCCAAGGCCCCCCCGGGCCCCCCCGGGACCCCTGGGCCGGGTTCCGCACGCAGGGCCCGGGGGGCGGGGGGCACCCGGGACCCCCCGCAACAGGGTGCTGGCAGTGCCCTCGCACCGGGGGCCCAAGATCAGGTGAGGAGGAGCCCCCCCATTTTCCTCTCCCCAAATCCTTTCCCTCCACCCCTTTGCAGCCGTTTTCCCCCCCTTTTTTCCCCACCCTTTCTCCCCCCCGTTTTGCCCCTTTATTTCCCTGTTTTCCCCCTCTTCCCCCCCCCAAGACCCCCTCCCACGGGGGTTTCTTCTCCTCAGGGGCTCCCCCCAGCTCAGTGCCTTCCCTTTCTGCCCCCAGGAAACGGGACAAGGGGAAGGCACAGCCCCCTCCCCCCAAAACCCCCCAAGGCCCCCAAGGCCCCTCGGCGGCAGGAGAAGCGCCAGGAGACCCCTCCCCAGGTAAGGATTTGGCAGCTCCCCCCCCCAGGAGACCCCTCCCCAGGTAAGGATTTGGCAGCTCCCCCCCCCAGGAGACCCCTCCCCAGGTAAGGATTTGGCAGCTCCCCCCCCCCAGGAGACCCCTCCCCAGGTAGGAGTTTGGCAGCTCACCCTCCCCCCGAGGTGATTTTGGGGTCCCCGCCGTGGTGTCCTCCCAGCTCTGGCTCTGCCTGGGTGGGGTCTGGGGGGGTTTTGGGGTGTCAGGGCCCCCCCTCACCCCTCTCTCCCCCCCAGAAGCAGCGGCGGCGCCGGGGGGGTCCCGGGGGGTCCGAGGCAAAGTTCAACGAGCTGGTGGAGAGGTACAAGAGGAAGATTTTGGGGAGCCAGCCCCCCACGGCCCGAGGGGGAAAGTGGTTCGAGAGCTGAGATTCCCCCAGCACCCCAAACTCCCCCCCAGCACCCCAAACTCCCCCCGGGGGTGCTGGAAAGGTCCCAGGCCCCACACCCCCTGCTGTGGGGGTTTGGGGTCCCTGCTGGGGGGTGGGACCCAACCCTGGCCCCCCCCCAGGGTTTGGTGGTGCCCCCCCATCCTCACTGTCTGTTCCTGGGTTTTAATAAAAAAGTGTATTTTGTGGATGATTTGTGCCCTCAGCGGGACCCCCAACCCCTGGCACCCCCCTGGCACCCCAAAACCACCCTGAGCCCCCTCCCCTGGGCACCCCAAGACCTCACCCCTGGCACCCCAACCCCCCACCTCTGGCCCGGGGGGGCACCCCGAACCCCCCGTTCCCCCTCACACCCCCCCCAGCTCAGGGTGCTGGGGGTGCAGCCCCTGGGTGGGGGTGAGGGGCAGGGGTGGGGCTGGGGGTGCAGCCCCCTGGGTGGGGGGTCAGGGGCAGGGGGGGGCCTGGGGTGGCCCCCAGGGCAGGGGGGGCTGGAGGGGCTTCAGGGAGGAGGGTGGGGGAGACCCCCGGGGGGGTTTGCGGGCTCAGGGCGTCCTGTGTGTTTGGGGGTTCCACAGGCTGGGGGTTCCGGGTGGTTGGGGGTCCCGTGGGTCAGCCCGGCCCCCCCTCCCCACATTCCGGTGCCCCCCCCCCCCCCCCCGTGCTGCCCGGCACAGCCGCGGGCCGGTGAGTCACTCCCGGCGGGGCCGTGGCTGGTGGCCACGAGCCTCCGGTGGCCCCGCGGCGTGAGGGACGTGAGCCCGCGGGTGGCACCGACCCACGGCCACCCACCGTCACCCCCCCCGGGCTGCCCCTGCCCTGGGGCTGGGGGAGGCACTGGGGGGGCTCGGGGGGGACAGGGGGCAGGGCTGGGGCCAGGCCAGCGCTGCAGGGACACCCTGGGGAGGGGGACACCCTGGGGAGGGGGACACCCCGTGCCCCCCCTGGGGAGGGGGACACCCCGTGCCACTCCTGGGGAGGGGGACACCCGGTGCCACCCCTGGGGAGGGGGACACCCCGTGCCACCCCTGGGGAGGGGGACACCCCGTGCCACTCCTGGGGAGGGGGACACCCGGTGCCACCCCTGGGGAGGGGGACACCCCGTGCCATCCCTGGGGAGGGGGACACCCCGTGCCACTCCTGCGGAGGGGGACACCGGGTGCCATCCCTGGGGAGGGGGACGCCCCGTGCCATCCCTGGGGAGGGGGACACCCCGTGCCATCCCTGGGGAGGAGACACCCCGTGCCACCCCTGTGCAAACGTGTGTGACCCTCCAGGGGGGCAGGGAGGGGCCTCTGGGTGCCATTTCTGACCCCCATCCTTATCCCCCCTTGACCCCCTGTTCTTTTCCCCCTCATCCCTGTCCCCGCCCCCCCCCCCCGTGCTCCCTCATTCCTCCTTCCCCCCCCTCCTGTCCCCTCCTCCTCGTGTCCCCCCTTGCCCCTCCTACTCCCTCTCCTTGTTCCCCCCTTTCTCCTCCCCCTTATTCCTCCCTTCTCGTCCCCCTCCCTGTCCCCCCTTCCCCGGGTGGGGACCCCCAGCCCCCCCCCGTGTGTCCCCGTGTCCCCCCGGGCCGGAGGTGTCGGGGTCACACCAGGCCGGGGGGCCCGGGGGGGCCACAAAGCCACGACCGACTCATCAACCACCTCTGAGTCACCAGGGCCGTGTCCCCACGTCACCCCCTGTCCCCCCCGGCTCCTGGAGGGGTCCTGGGCCCCACAGCCCCGTGTCCCCGTGTGCCCCTGTGTCCTGAGGGGTCCTTTGTCCCTGGTGGGTGTCCCGAGGGTCCCTTGTCCCCGCGTGCCCCCCTGACACGGAGGGTCCCAGTTCCGGGGGGAGGTCCCTTCTCCCAGGGGTCCCCTGTCCCAGGGTTGTCCCCGGGCTGTCCCTTGGCCCCTTGGTCCTGGGGCCCCTTGTCCCCCGTGTTCCCATGTCCCTTGGGGTCCCCTTGTCCCCTCGGGTCCCCTGACCCCATATCCTTTATGTCCTTTGTCCTGGGGTCCCGTGTCTCCTGTGTCCCCCGTGTTTCTGGGGGTCCCTTGTTCCTCGGGTGTCCCCCATCTCCCGTGCTCCCTTGTCCCCCCCGTGGCCCTGGAGCTCCCTTGTCCCCAGGGTCCCTTGTCCCCAGGGTCAGTAGACATAAGTGAGGCTGCTGGAAAAGGGGCTTTATTTTAAATTAAAGTCAATAAATAAAAATACTTAATAACAAACAATAATAATAATAATAATAGTAGTGATGTAGAAAAAGAGGCGCCGGCAGCAGCTGGAGTCGCTCCAGTGCCTGGGGACAGTTGTGGGGTCCCCCATGGGGGTCCCGTGTGATCTGGGGGGGGTCCCAGGGGGGTCCTGCTGAGGTCCCGATTGTGTCCGTGCGGTCCTGGGGATCCCTGAGGGGGTCCATGGGATCCTGGGGGGTCTGTGGGATGGGTCCTGGTGGGACCTGGGGGGTCCTTGTGGTGTCTCCGTGGGGTCCTGGTTGTGTCCGTGGGGTCCTGCTGAGCCTGGTGGGGTATGTGGGGTCACAGGAGCCCTTGTGGGGGTCCCGCTGGGGTCCTGGTGAGGTCCTGGTCGCGTCCATGGGGTGTTGGGGTGGTCCCGGGGGTCCCGGTGGGGTCCGGGGGTCCCTAACAGGCGGGGTCCCCCTCGAGGTGGGCGGCGATCCCCTCCAGGCACCCCCGGAGCCGTGCCAGGGCCACCCCGGCCACGGTGTGGGGAGCCTCGGCCAGCGGGGCCGGGGCGGCCGGGGGGGGGTCGCGGGGCGGGGGGCAGCCCAGCAGGGCCCCCAGGACCCCCAGGAGGCTGTGCAGGTTCTCCAGGTCGTTGGCCACCTGTGCCAGGCGCAGGTCGCCCCCGGGCACCGCCCCCAGGAGCCGCTGGAACAGCTGGAGCCGCTGGGCTGCCACCCCCAGCCCCGCCGGGACCCCCCCGTCCGGGAACCCCCCCTCCGGGACCCCCTCCAGGCCGGTGACACGCAGGGTCAGGGGGAACAGCTGGGGGGGCACAAAGGGGGGTGTTAGGGCAGGGGCTGGGGAGGGGACATGGGGGGGTCGGGGTGGGGGCTGGGGGCGACACAAAGGGGGGGTCAAGGCGGGGGGCTGGGGGGGGGACACAGAGCAGGGGGAGGGTGGGGCAGGGGGTGTCCCACCTGCTCGGGGGGGACCCCACACCCACCCGGCCATGGGGACCCCTCCCTGGGGACCCCCAGTTTGGGACAGAGCCCTCCCCCCTCAGCTCTAGGTGTCCCTCCCCTTGGGGATCCCACATCCCTCGGGTACAGACCCCCCCATCCCAGGGACCCTCCGCCCTTGGGGCACAGCCCCCCCCCATCGCTCCCTGGGCTCAAAGCCCCCCAACCCCCCCAGCCACGGGCACCTCACCCTGAGCCCCCGCACCTTGGGGACTCCCAGTCTGGGGCACAGGGCCCCCCATGAGAGACCCTCCCGCCCACCCTGGGGCACGGCCACCCCCTGCACTGCCACCCCCTGCACTGCCGGTGCCCCCCGAGCACCCCCTGGCACAGACCCCGCCGCTCCCCCGACCCCCTCCCCGGGTGCCCCCCCAAACCACCCCCAGCCTCCCCTGAGTCCCCCCCCGAGGGTCCTCCCGCACCCCCCCGGCCCGGGGGGCACCTGCAGCTGCTGGAGGCGGGTGCTGAGGGTCCGGGTGAGGGTCCGGGCGTCCCCGCGGACCCTCTCGAGCCGCACGGGGCGACCCCCGGCCACGGCCACCCCCAGGCACAGGAGCCCCCACAGGGACACGCCGGGACACCGCATCCCGCCGGGATCTGGGGAGGGGGGACAGGGGTCACTGGGGGCGTCCTGCGCCCCGGGACATCCCCGGGACACCCCCGGGACATCCCCGGGACACGGGAGGGGACAGGGGCAGGGAGGGGACGGGGGACACGGGAGGGGAGAGGGGCAGGGAGGGGACGGGGGACACGGGAGGGGACAGGGGCAGGGAGGGGACGGGGGACACGGGAGGGGACAGGGGCAGGGAGGGGACGGGGGACACGGGAGGGGACAGGGGCAGGGAGGGGACGGGGGACCAGGGACGGGACGGGTGACAGGGAGGCGGGGGCAGCGCCGTCGGTGGCACGTGGGCTCCGATCCTCGTCGCTGTGTCCCCGGTGCCACCGTGTCCCCGCGGGCACGTGCGGGCCGGGCCGTGTCCCCGACGCCTTCCCGGAGCCCTTTGGCAGCGGCCGCCGCGGCCCCGGGGGTGCCGGGACCGAGCAGGGGGACGGGGCGGGTGTGGGACACGGCTCGGGGGGGCCAGGGGGGGTCAGGGGGTCAGGGGACACTCTGTCCTCAGGGGGAGGCGGGTGGGCACTGGGGGGGGATGTGGCCTTGTCACCCCTGCTGGGGATGGGGGGCAGGGACATGGGAACGGGGGGGACAGGGGGATGGGGGGTAGGGGGATGAGAGGACAGGGGGATGGGGGGTAGGGGGATGAGAGGACAGGGGGATGGGGGGGTAGGGGGATGAGAGGACAGGGGGATGGGGGGTAGGGGGATGAGAGGACAGGGGGATGGGGGGTAGGGGGACAGGAGGATGGGGGGCCACAGAGACAGTGTCACTCACCACAGCCTCGCACCCACTGGCTGAGCCTGGAAGGAGACAGCGACAGGGGGACACGGTGACAAGGGGACACGGGAACGGGGGGTCAGGGGGACCCTCACCAGGACCCCCCCCTCCAGTGTCACCACCCCACCGGCCGGGGGGGGGAGAGGGGCAGTGGCCCCCTGTAGCACCCCCCACGTGCCCCCAGTGCTGGGGGACATGGTCAGTGGCACTGCCTGGCCTGGCCACCCCCTGGGGACAGGGGGCAGCAAGGGGGGGCCGACAGGGATAAGGGGGGGGTGCCCAGACAGTCCCGGGGGGCTCCTGTCCCCGGCAGGCCCGGGACAGAGTCCCTGCAGGTCCTCTGGGGGCACGGGGAGAGGGGGACACTGGGGTCCCCCCAGCACTGCACCCACAGGGTTGAGAGGGGGGTCCCAGGGTGGGGGTGTCCCAGGGTGGGGGTATCCCAGGGTGGGGGTGTCCCAGGGTGGGGGTGTCCCAGGACGGGGGGTGTCCCAGGGTGGGGACGTTCTGGGATGGGGGGTGTCCCAGGGTGGGGGGTGTCCCAGGGTGGGGGTGTCCCAGGACGGGGGGTGTCCCAGGGTGGGGGGTGTCCCAGGGTGGGGATGTCCCAGGGTGGGGGTGTCCCAGGGTGGGGGTGTCCCAGGGTGGGGGTGTCCCAGGGTGGGGATGTTCTGGGATGGGGGGGTGTCCCAGGACGGGGGATGTCCCAGGGTGGGGGTATTCTGGGATGGAGGGTCCCAGGAGAAGGGAAGTCCCAGGGAGGGAGGGTTGGGGTTGTCCCCGTGCAGGAGGGGGAGTTTGGGGGTGTCCCGGGGGGGATGCCGGGGTCGCCTGGTGATGCGGGGGCACTTGGGGGGTCGCGGTGCCGGGGGGGTCGGGGGGGGGGTCGGGCTCACCTGGTCGCCCCGCGGGTCCCGTCGGGTGGCGGCGGTGGCTCCATCCCGGCCCCTTTATAGCGGCGGGGCCGTTGCACAACGTGTCCGTCCGGCCCCCCCGGCCCCCCCGGCCGGGCCCTGTCCGTCCGTCTGTCCGGGGATGCTCCGAGCGGGGGGGCCGGGGTGCCCCGGAGGGAAGGGGGGGATGTGCAAAAGGGGGGGGGTCCCGAGGACACGCAGAGCGGGGAGTCCCGGCACAGGAGAAGGGGGGGGGGTCCCGGGGATGCTCCGAGCGGGGGGAACTGGGGACACTGGGATGGCCGGGGGGTGGCACAGGGAGCGCGGGGGGGTCCCAGGACACGCTGAGAACGAGGGTGCGGGGACGCACCGACCGGGGGTTCCGGGGGCACCGCGACCCCCGGGGGTCCCGTGGACACGCGGGACGCGGGGGCTGTCCCGGCGCGGACCGAGCGGGGGGGCCCGGGGCACGCGGACCGGGGGCGGCCGGGGGTGCACCGAGCACGGGGGGGTCCCGGGGGGGTTCCCCGTGCGCGTTCCCCCCCCCGCGCTGACGTGCCCAGGTGAGCGCGGCCCCGCGTGTGCCCCGTGACACATCCCCGCCGCCGTGACCGCCCGCACACGCGCCCGCGCCCCCCCGGGCGGGTCCCCCGGGGTCCCACACCCCCGGCTCCCCCCTGTCTGGTCCCACCTTGTCGTCCCCCCATTCCGTGTCCCCACACGCGCCTCGCGTGTCTCCCCACCCGCCCCTGTCCCCACACGCCCCTGTGTCCCCTCCCCCGTGTCCCCCCCCACCTCCGTGCCCTCCCACCCCCTCGTCCTTCCAACCCCACGCCGTGGCCCCACACCCCTCCACGTCCCCACAATCCCCCCTGTCCCTCGATATCTCCCCAGTCCCCCGCGTGTGGCAGAGACCCCCCCACACACACACCTGGCGCACGGTGGGCACGGGGATGGCACCGATGTCCCCCCCCGTAATCGCTGTGAGCTGGGGTGACCCCCCCGCGGGGATCCCCGGGGGCATATGGGGACAGGGGCTGTCCCCTCCTGCAGGTGACACAGGACAGAGCCCACCGGGGGGACCCTAAATCCACACGGGGGCCCGGGGGAGTCTCTGCAGCACAGGTGGGTGCTGGCTGGGGGGGGCTGGATGGTGTCCCCGGGTGTCCCCGGGTATCCCCAGGTGTCCCCGTGTCCCCAGGGATGCCGGAGCCCCCAGACCCGTGTCCCCCCATCCCTGGGGACACCGCCAAGGTGACACGGGGGGAGGGGAGGGGGCTCTGTTGGGGAACACGGAGGACCCCCCAGTGTCACTGGGGGATGCAGGTGACCCATGTCCCCACCACCTGTCCCTGTCACCCACCCACCCAGCCCAGGGTGTCCCCAGAGCACGAGGTGTCCCCAAACCCTGTCCCCAGGGGGCTGCCCAGCTGCCGGAGGGTCGGGCTGCCCGGGCAGGGCCGTCGCCGCTCTGGTGACACAGGAGTTGGTGTCACCGTGCTGGTGACACTCGGCAAACACTGTGGTGGCCCTTCCGGGAAGGCTGCTGGTGACACTGGTGACACCAGTGCCCGGCAGCCACTGGCAGGGCCCCAGGTGGCCGCTGCGGGGACACTGGGGACACACGGGGTGCCCCCAGCCAGCACAGTGACCTGGGTGATGTCACCGTGTGCCACCCCCCAGCTGGCATCCCTCGTGTCCCCGGCCCTGTCACTTCCCGGCCAGCATCACTTGTGTCACCAGTGCCTGTCCCCAGTCCCTGTCACCTCCTGGACAGCACCCCTTATGTCCCCAAGCCCTGTCCCCCCACAGCCAGTGCCACTCTTGTCCCCTGTCCCATGCCCTGTCCTCAGTCCCTGTCCAACCCCACAGTCAGTGGCACTCCTGTCCCTTGTCCCCAGGCTCTGTCCCCCCCAAGCCCTGTCACCTCACAGCCACTGTCACACATGTTCCCAACCCTGTGCCCCCACAGCCAGTGTCACACGTGTCCCCCTCCCTGTCCGGGCCACCCACCCCCAGTGAGTGCCACCCCAGGGTGACACGGCCATGGGGAGAGCTGCCACCCCCTCAGCCCTCCCAGTCACCGAGGAGCCTTTGGGCACCCAGACTGGGGCCACTGGGAACTCGTGTCCCCCCGCCCGCTCGGTGTCCCCCCGGCACCCCCAGTGTCACCCCCCACACCCTCGGGGGGTCCCCAGTGTCACCCCCCCACCCTGGAGTGTCCCCAGTGTCACCCCACATCCCCCCGAGGGAACCCTCAGTGTCACCCCCTCCCAGGGGTCCCGGCCGTGCCAGGGACTGGGGTGGCTTCACCCCCCCCCCCGTCCCCATGCCCCTGTCCCCACTGTCCCCTTGCTGTCCCCGCTGTCCCCATGCCCCTGTCCCCACTGTCCCCATGCCCCTGTCCCCACTGTCCCCATGCCCCTGTCCCCACTGTCCCCTTGCTGTCCCCGCTGTCCCCATGCCCCTGTCCCCACAGTCCCCTTGCTGTCCCCGCTGTCCCCTTGCTGTCCCCACTGTCCCCATGCCCCTGTCCCCACTGTCCCCATGTCCCTGTCCCCACTGTCCCCATGCCCCTGTCCCCGCTGTCCCCATGTCCCTGTCCCCACTGTCCCCATGCCCCTGTCCCCGCTGTCCCCTTGCTGTCCCCACAGTCCCCATGTCCCTGTCCCCACTGTCCCCATGCCCCTGTCCCCACTGTCCCCTTGCTGTCCCCAGGCTGGGGAGGGTTTGGTGTCCCCCACCCCCCATCCCCACTCACCTGTGGTGCCCGGGGGTCCCCGCTGGCTGGACCCCCCGCAGATGCTTTTTGGGGTAAGGGCTTCCTGGCTGGGGGAGGGACAGCAAGCCCAGACCGCAAAAAGACCCGAGAGGGACAGGGAGGTGGCCCCGCGGTGGCCCCGCGGTGGCCCTGTGGTGGCCCTGTGGTGGCCCTGCGGTGGCACTGCGGTGACGAGGTGACAGGGAGGGACGAGGACGGGGCACGAGGAGCCCCCGGGGATGGGCCTGTGGTGGGACACGGCCCCCACACGCTGAGGGCCCCACTGGGCCCAGGCTGTCCCCTGTGCTGGGGGGGACAGGGCATGGTGCCACCCCCCTGTGCCACCCCCCGTGTGCCACCCCCCGTGTGCCACCCACCACGTGCCACCACCACATGTCACCCACCACGTGTGCGCCGCTGCGGCACAGGCACCCGCGGGAGGTGGCACAGAGGGACAGGGACATGGCACAGAGTGACAGGGCTGTGGCACAGAGGGACAGGGACATGGCACAGAGGGACGGGGACGTGGCACAGAGCGATGGGGACGTGCAGAGACACATGGAGACGTGGCACAGAGGGAAGGTGTGTGACACAGAGAGAGAGGATGTGACACAGTGAGGGGACGTGGCACAGAGCGATGGGGAGGGGGCACAGAGTGATGGGGACATGGCACAGCCCCATGGGGACGTGGGACAGCACAGCAGAGATGGCACAGAGCAACGGGGATGTGGCACAGGGATGGGGATGTGGCACAGAGTGATGGGGACGTGGCACAGGGATGGAGATGGCACAGAGCAACGGGAATGTGGCATAGAGTGATGGGGATGTGGCACAGAGTGATGGGGATGTGGCACAGAGTGATGGGGATGTGGCACAGAGTGATGGGGACGTGGCACAGACTAGAAGGGGTTTGGTACATAGTGAGGGGGATGTGGCACAGCCCCATGGGGACGTGGCACAGAGTGACGGGACACGGCACAGAGTGACAAGGATGTGGCACAGAGCAATGGGGATGTGGCACAGAGTGACAGGGATGTGGCACAGAACAAAGGGGACACAACAGAGTGACAGGACACGGTACAGCGTGATGGGAACATGGTACAACCCCACGGAGATGCGGCACAGAGTGAGGGGCCGTGGCACAGAGTGAGGGGACGTGGCACAGCCCAGGGGGGACATGGCACAGCCCAGGGGGGACGTGGCACGGGGCAGTGTCCCCAGCTCCCTGCCAGAGCATCCCGGGTGTCCCCAGGCTCCTGTCCCTCAGCCACTGCAGGGCTGGGGACAGCAGGAGGCCACCGGAGGTGCTCGGTGTCCCCGTGGTTCCGAGTGTCACCGTGGCTCTGGGTCTGTCTGTCCTCCAGGGCCACACGGACGTGGCTGACAACCGATCCGGCCTCGGTGCCATCGGCTGCGTGGCAGTGCCTGGATTTCAGCAGCTCCGAGCCGTGCCCAGGCCCGTGGCAGGACGAGGCTGTGGCTCCATTGGCTCCATTGGCTCCGTGGCTCCAGGTCCTGCAGCTCCAGGTTCCATGGCTCCAGGTCCTGCAGCTCCAGGTTCCGTGGCTCCAGGTCCTGCAGCTCCATGTTCCGTGGCTCCAGGTCCTGTGGCTCTGTGACAGGTCAGTGTCGGTGCCCCTGGCTCGGGGTCCTGGTGCTGTCGGGTCCCTGAGGCCCTTTGGGTGGGGAGCACCCGTTGGTGGCAGCTCCGGGGCTGGTGCCGAGGTGCCGCCCCAGGGACAGCCGGGAGCAGCTCCAGGGCCATCCCTGGGCTGTCGGTTCCGTGCCGGTGTCACCTGGGCCTGGGCTGAGGTGTCACCATCACGTGCTGGCAGTGAACGTGTCCCTGTTCCACCGTCACCTCCACCCTGCGGCCCTGCTCCAGCCCATGGCCCCGTCCCCACCCCATGTCCCCATCCCCACCCTATGTCCCCATCCCCACCCATGGCCCTGTCCCATCCCACATCTCTGTCCCCACCCCATGTCACCATCTCCATCCCATCATCTCCACCCCATGCCCCTGTCCCCACCCCATGTCCCTGTCCCCACCTCATGTCCCTGTCCCCACCCCATGTGCCTGTCCCCACCCCACTGTCCCTATCCCACATGCCCATATCCATCCCATGTCCTCCCCCCCCTGTCCCGCTCCCCATCCCATTATCCCTGTCCTCCCCCCTGTCCCTGTCCTCACCCCGTTTCCCCATTCCCACCCCGTGTCCCCATCCCACTGTCCCCACCCCGACAAGCTGCAGGACAGTGACAGTGCCCCGACTGCCCCCCCATCCCTGTGTCCCCCCAGGAGAGAGCGGGACGGGCTGGGGGACACGGCTGAGGCCACCAGTCCCCTGTCACCCCCTGTCCCGGGGGAGCCCTGTTTTGGGGCACAGAGGGGCTGGGGGACACCCCTCGGGTGCAGCGGCCGTGCCGAGCTGTGCCGGGGGGCTCGGGGGGGCTGGAGGGGTCTGGGGGGGCACGGGGGGTCCCTGCCGGGTGCCAGCGCCCGAGGGTGGCTGCGGAGGTGACGATGACGGTGACAGTGGCCGTGCGTGGCACAGACCTTTCTAGACGGCCCAGGCTGATTTTGGGGTCCCTGGTGTGGGAGGGAGGTGCCACCCCCCGTGCTCCCCTCGTGTCCCCACCCGGGCGGGGGGCTTGGTGTGACCCCCCGAGCACTCGTGGGGCTGGGGGACCCCCGGGCAGAGGGGACACGGGGGGGGCTGAGGGAAGGGAGGGGCAGGGAGGGGCATCCAGGGTATCACGGGGGGGGTCCCCACACAGGGGGGGGGCTGGGGGGGCTGGGGGGGCTGGGGGGGACCCTGAGGAACAGCACGGGGGGGCAGTGGGGGTGACACTCTGGGGTCCAGGGGCGTTGGAGGGGGGGAAACACGGCTGGGGGGGAATTGGGGCCGAGTGGGGGGGCACAGACTGGGGGGGTGGGGGGCATGAGGGTCCTGGGGGCTGCGGGGGGGGCTGGGGGTAATGGGGGGGGGGGTCTGAGAGCACGGGGGTCCCCGGGGGCTGCGGGGGGGGAGCACAAGGCAAGGGGGTCCCGAGGGGCTCTGGGGGAGCTCCCGGGGGTGATGGGGGGGTCTGGGGCTCGGGGGTCCTGCAGTGCTGCAGGGGGGGGTCCCGGGGCTCTGCAGAGGGGGGGTTGTGGCACGGGGGTCCCGGGGCTCTGGGGATGGTACTCTGGCGCTGGGGGGGGTCGCTGGTGCTGCGGGGGGGTCTCGCGGGGTGTGGGTGCAGGGGATCCCTGGGGGGCCCTGGCGGGGCCCCCCCTGTGCCGCACACGGGGCCGGGGGGGGATCCCGTGGGGGGATCGGGCCGAGGGTGGGGAGGGGGGTCGGGGTATCCCCAGGTGAGGGGGGGTCTCGGGGGGGGTGCGGGAGCCCCACGGGCGGAGCGGGAGGCGGGGGGAGACACAGGGGGATCCCGACCCCCCCCGGCGCCCCTCGGTCCTACCTGGCGCTGCGCTGGGTGCGGGGGTCCCGGGGGTGCCGGGGGGTGCCGGGGGGTGCCGGGGGGTCCGGGGGGTCCGGGAGGGTCCGGGGGTGCGGGGGGGCCCCGGCGCGGCCGCGCGAGCCCCGGCGGCGGCGATTGACCCGCATTGACGTCACTGCGTCATCAGGGTTCCCCTGGAAACACGCGGGGGCTAAAAATAGACCCCACGGGGGGGGCGGGGGGCGGGGCGGGGGGCGGCCCCCCCACCCCCGCGTCTGCCGCTATTCTGGGGACACGGCGGCAAATATAGAGCGGCCACCCCCGGCACGGGGGACACCCCCACGGAGGGGGGGACACGGGGGGGACACGGGGGGGCACCGACACGGGGGCATCGACACGGGGGACACCCCCACGGGGGGACACGGGGGGGCACGAGGGAGGCGGACACGGGGGGGACACGGGAGCGGCGACTCGGGGGGGGACAGACACGGGGGGCACCGCCCCGGGGGGGGACAACCGGGGCACGCCGGGACAGGGGGACACCGCGGAGCCGGGGACAGGGGGACAGGGGACATCGGGATGGGGGACACCGGGACAGGGCGACACGGGGGACAGGGGACAGTGGGACGGGGGGCATCGGGACAGGGCGACACGGGGACATCGGGACAGGGGGGGACTGGGACAGTGGGACAGCAGGACATGGGGGTACTGGGACACCGGGAACTGGGGACACTGGGACTGCGGCACACCGGGTCACCCGGGAACTGGGGACACTGGGACTGCGGCACACCGGGTCACCCGGCCGTGGGGACACCGGGACACTGGGAGAGGTGGGAGAGGACAGGGAGAGGGGAGGGGGACAGGGACAGGGACGGGGACAGGGACAGGGACGGACCAGGCGGGACGGTCACACACAGGGCGAGACTGGACTGGGATGGGGTTGGACTGGGACGGGACTGGACTGGGACGGGCTGGACTGGGATGGGGCTGGACTGGGATGGGGCTGGACTGGGACAGAGATGTACTGGGATGGGGCCGTGCTGGGTTGGAACTGTGCTGGGACTGGACTATATTGGGACGGGTTTATACTGGGATGGGGCTGGACTGGGACGGGTTTATACTGGAATGGGGCTGTACTGAGATGGGTTTATACTGGGATGGGGCTGTACTGAGATGGGTTTATACTGGGATGGGGCTGAACTGGGACGGATTTATACTGGAATGGGGCTGTACTGAGATGGGTTTATACTGGGATGGGGCTGAACTGGGACGGATTTATACTGGAATGGGGCTGTACTGAGGTTTATACTGGGATGGGGCTGTGCTGAGATGGGTTTATACTGGGATGGGGCTGTACTGAGATGGGTTTATTCTGGGTCAAGGCTGTGCTGGGATAGATCTGTATTGGGATGGGATCGTACTGGGAGGGAGCTGTGCTGGGATGAGTTTATACTGGGATGGATCCGTGCTGGGATGGAGTTGTACCGGGGTGGGGTTGTACTGGGACGGGGCTGTACTGGGTCAGGCTTATACTGGGAAGGGGCTGTACTGGAATGAATTTATACTGGTGCGAGGCTTTGGTGGGGTAGGGCTGTGCTGGGATGTACCTATACTGGGACAGGGCTGTACTGGGATGGGGCTGTACTGGGAGGGACCTGTACTGGGATGAGTTTACACTGACTGGGATGGATCCGTGCTGAGCTGGGGCCGTACTGGGATGGGGCTGTACTGGGATGGGGCTGTACTGGGACGGGGCTGTACTGGGACGGGGCTGTACTGGGACGGGGCTGTACTGGGATGGGGCTGTACTGGGACGGGGCTGTACTGGATTGGGGCTGTACTGGGATGGGGCTGTACTGGGACGGGGCTGTAGTGGGACTGGGTTGTACTGGAATGGAGCTGTGCTGGGACAAGGCTGTGCTGGGATTGGGCTGTACTGGGATGAGTTCATACTGGGACAGGGCTGTACTGGGATGGAGCTGTGCTGTGGTGGGCTTATGCTGGGATTGGTTCATACTGGGGTGGGTTTATACTGGGACTGGTTTATACTGGACTGGTTTATACTGGGATGGGTTTCCACTGGGATAGGTTTATACTGGATTGATTTACACGGGACTGGTTTGTATTGGGATGAGTTTATACTGGACTGGTTTATACTGGGATGGGTTTATATTGGATTGGTTTATATGGACCGGTTTATGCTGGGATGAGTTTATACTGGACTGGTTTATGCTGGGATGAGTTTACACTGGACTGGTTTGTACTGGACTGGTTTATACTGGGATAAGCTTTTTGTACTGGACTGGTTTGTACTGGGATGGGTTTATACTGGGATAGGCTTATACTAGACTGGTTTGTACTGGACCGGTTTGTACCGGACTGGTTTGTACTGGTTTGTACTGGACTGGTTTGTACTGGACTGGTTTGTACCGGACTGGTTTGTACTGGTTTGTACTGGTTTGTACTGGTTTGTACTGGACTGGTTTGTACTGGTTTGTACTGGTTTGTACCGGACTGGTTTGTACTGGTTTGTACCGGACTGGTTTGTACTGGTTTGGACTGGACTGGTTTGTACTGGTTTGTACTGGTTTGTACCGGACTGGTTTGTACTGGTTTGTACCAGACTGGTTTGTACTGGTTTGTACCGGACTGGTTTGTACTGGTTTGACTGGACTGGCTGTTCCTGTCGTGCTGCTTCGGAACCGGCAGGTGGCGCCATTTCACTTTCCCGTTCAGGCCGCGGGAGCCCAGAGTGACCAGTACAGACCAGTACAGACCAGTACAGAGCAGTACAGACCAGTATGGACCAGTATGGGCCAGTACAGAGCAGTACAGAGCAGTACAGAGCAGTACAGAGCAGTACAGAGCAGTATAGACCAGTATGGGCCAGTACAGACCAGTATGGCCCAGTACAGACCAGTACAGACCAGTACAGACCTGTACAGAGCAGTATGGGCCAGTACAGACCAGTATGGGCCAGTACAGACCAGTACAGACCAGTACAGACCAGTATAGACCAGTACAGAACAGTACAGACCAGTATAGACCAGTATGGGCCAGTACAGAGCAGTACAGACCAGTACAGACCAGTATAAACCAGTACGGCCCAGTACAGCCCAGTATGGCCCAGTACTGCTCTGCACACCCAGCAGCACTCCTGCACCCCACAAAGACCCCAGAACCCCCCAGATACACCCAGAAACCTGCAGGGACCCCCAGAGATCCCCAGGACCCCCCCAGACATCTCCAGGGACCCCCAAAGACTCCCAGAACCCCCCAATCCCCCCCCCCCCCAGCAGATGAAGTCAGAGACGTCCAGGGCCCCCCAAAGCCCACCCCAAACCCCCTGAGATGTACCCAGACACCCCCGGGACCTCCCAGAGCCCCCCAAACCCCCCAGATGGATCCAGGGATCCCCAGGGACCCCCCGAGCCCTCGCTGGGGCAGAGGAGGGGGGTCGGGCTGGGGACAGGGACAGGGACAGGGGACAGGGACAGCCCCTCCCCTTCCCCTTCCCCATCCCCACCCCCCGCCCTCCCGGTAATTACGATCGTTGTCCGGCGTTAATTATCGATCCCTCCGCTCCGTGTTAATTGGCTTCGGATTCAATTAGCGCTGCCCCCCCGGCCCCCAAAATCGATCCGCGGCGCGGGGACAGCGGGGACAGCCCGGGGGGGCACCCCCCGGGTCCCCACGGGGTTGGGGTGACCCCGGGGTCGGGGTGACCGTGGATTTGGGGTGAGGGGGAAGCGCAGCACCCACCGTGGGTGGTGGGCCCCCCCAAACATCGGGGTGCAGGTGGCAGTGGGGATCCCGCAGGGCTCTTCCTGGGGAGCTGCTGCCCCCCCCTCAGCCGGGTCAGTTTGGGGGGGCTGGGGTCAGGGCTGGGGTCAGGGCTGGGGTCAGGGCTGGGGTCAGGGCTGGGGTCCAGGGCTGGCACTCGGGGTTCAGGGTCGGGGGACACACTGGGAACCTGGGGTTGGGGTCCTCATTTGGGGTCCACGATTGGGACCCACAGTTGAGGTTCAAGGTCAGGACCCACTTTTGGGACCCAGGTTTGGGGTCTGGGTTTGGGTCCCGGGGTCTGTGGGTGGGACCCAGGGTTGGGGGTCGATGTCAGGGGCCATTCTGGGGGCCCAGTGTGGGGATCCAAGATTGGGGCCGGGTTTGGGGCCCAGGGCTGGAGGTCGATGGGTGGGACCTGCAGGTGCCCCGGGTTGGGGTCCAGGTTTGGGGTCCCCACTTGGCTCCCGGGGCTGCCAGAGGGGTTTGGCCCAGACTCTGCCCCGTGGCTGCTGCCCTCGGGTGCCCCCCAACCCCCCCAGCTCTCGGGATGGGGTCAGGGGTCCCAGGGCTGCACCCCCGTGGAGAAACAACCCCCCACCCCAGTGCTCGGGGTCCCAGCCTCGGTCCCTGGGCAGGGGGGTGACCCGGGGTCGGGGGGCGTGACCCCAGCACAGAGGGGACCCCAAAACACGACGCTTCACTACGTTTATTGGGCCTCTGCAGCTTTAAATACAGGCCGGGGTGGGGGGGGCCGCGGGGGGGCCAAGGCAGGGTGGGGGGACCGGGGGTGCCCCCCCCTCGGCACCCCCAGGGCTCGGAGCCCCCCCCCGGCTGCCCCCCCGGGAGGACGGGATGGGATGGGGGGCTCGGCAGTGGGGGGGGGGGGGGCGGTGGGGCCCCCCCGCAGCCCAGGGAGGGGGGGTGGGACCCCCCGCAGCCCCCCCCCCGCAGCCCCCCCGGCCCCTCAGCGGCTGTAGCCGAACTCGTCCGCGTCGTCAGCCCGGAAATCACCGTAACGCCACAGGTTCAGCTGGGAGGACACGGGTCAGGGGGGCACCCCCAAACACGGGGGGCAGCCAGGGGTACCCCCGAACACGGGGTCAGGGGGGAACCCCCAAACACGGGGGGCAGCCAGGGGTACCCCCAAACACGGGGTCAGGGGGGAACCCCCAAACACGGGTCAGGGGGGAACACCAACACGGGGGGCAGCCAGGGGCACCCCCAAACACGGGGAGATGCAGTCGGGGATACCCCCAAACACAGGGGGGTGCAGTCGGGGACATCTCCAAAAATGAGGGGGTTGCAGTGGGGGTGGGGGCACCCCCAAAAGAGGGGGGCTGCAATTAGGGTCACCCTGAGGGGAGGAAGGCTGGAGCAGGGTCACCCCCAAAATACAGGGGTGCAGTCAGGGGCCGTCCCAAAATGGGGGGCTGAAGTCAGGGTCACCCCCAAAAGGGAGTTGTGGGGTCACCCCCAAAGTGGGGGGTGGCTGCATCAGGGCCACCCCAGGGTAGGGGTCGCAGCCAGAGTCACCCCAAAATGGAGGGGCTGCTGTCAGGGTCACCCCCAAAGGGGGGAGGCTGCAGTCAATGTCATCCCCAAAACGGGGGGATGCAGAACCGTCACCCCAAAAAATGGGGGGGGCTGCAGTCAGGGCCACCCCAAAATGGGGGGGATGCAGCAGAGTCACCCCCAAACTGGGGGGCTGCACCCATATAACCCCTCGAGTTGGGGGTACCACTTCCAGCACACCCCGAGCCCCCCCGGTCTGGGGTCCCCCCCACTCACCCGGGCACTCTTGGCCGCCTCCTGCGCGTTCAGGTACTCGGTGATCTGGGGGCACAGACCGGGGTGACCCCGTGTCCCCCCCGCCCTCGGGGGGCTCTGGGGGGCACCCCGGGGACCCCCATCACGGGGAGACCCCACGCTGTGGTGGGGGGAGTGGAGGGTCCCCATGGAGGGTGGGGTGAGCCCCCTCCCCCCCAGCCCCTTCCCGGCCCCCCCGGGGCCGCCGCCGCCGCCGAGCCGGGATCGATGCGGCCGCGGCTGAGCCGGGATCGATCAGCGCCGGCGGGAGGGGGCAGGGACCGCCAGCACACCCCCGACACCCCCCGCACTCACCCAACTCCTGCCCAACACCCCCAGCACCCACCCGAGACCCCCCAGCAATCACCCACCCCCCAAAACACCCATTCACCCCCCCAGCACCTGGCCACCCCCCGCAAGACCCACCCTGCTCCTCCCAGCACCCCCCAGGCACTCACCCAACACCCCCAAGACCCTCCCCAGACCCCCGGCACCCCCTGAGCACCCACCCAAGACTCCCAGCACCCACCAAGGCCCCCCCAGGACCCCCACACCTCCTCCCACCCAACACCCCCAGCACTCCCCCCAGACCCCCAGCACCACCCAAGACCCTTGTAGCACCCACCCCACCCCCTCCCACCCCCCCAGGACTCCAGACCCCCCCTCCCCCCGCCCCGCACCCACCACTTTCTGGAACTGCCTCTCCTTGCGGGGCTCCACCATGACCAGCCCCTCCTTGACCAGCCCCAGCCCCACGTCGCTCTTGGAGTCGGCGAACTGGAGGGTGACGTGGGGGCAGCCCGGGCCCAGGTGCTCCACGTTGAGCAGGCACTGCGTGTTCTGGATGTCCCTCACCACGCTGTCCACGGCGTCCGCCCGCGCCTCCTCCTGCGCCACGGCTCGTCAGGGACCCCCGGCACCCCCCGCGCCCGTCAGGGACCCCCCGGCACCCCTCACACCCATCAGGGACCCCCGGCACCCCCCGCGCCCGTCAGGGACCCCCCGGCACCCCTCACACCCATCAGGGACCCCCTGGCACCCCCCGCGCCCGTCAGGGACCCCCGGGCACCCCCCGCGCCCGTCAGGGACCCCCCGGCACCCCCTGCGCCCGTCAGGGACCCCCCAGCACCCCCCGCGCCCGTCAGGGAACCCACGGCACCCCCTGCGCCCGTCAGGGACCCCCCAGCACCCCCCGCGCCCTCACAGACCCCCGCGGGCTTCAAGGACCCCCTCCCACCCTTGGGAACCCCCTGTGGCATGGGCACAGCACCCGCCGTGGGGTTGGGGGTAAGGGAGGCACAGCACCCCCCGTGGGGTTGGGGTGACCCTGGGATTGGGGGTAAGGGAGGCACAGCCCCCCCGTGGGGTTGGGGTGACCCTGGGGTTGGGGGTAAGGGAGGCACAGCCCCCACCATGGGAGGTGGGGCCCCCCTGCACACATGGGGGTGTGGGTGGCACTGGGGACCCCACGGGGCTCTTCTGGGGGTGCTGCTGCCCCCCCCCCTTGCCTGGGTCAGTCTGGGGGAGCGGGGGCAGGGTTGGGGTCAGGGTTGGGATCCAGAGTTGGGGTTCGAGGTCAGAAGCCTCTTTGAATCCCCAGAGTGGGGGTTCACGATTGGGACCCAGGGTTGGGGGCAGGTTTGGGGGCCAGGGTTGGTACCCGGGTTTGGGGTCCAAGGGTGGGTCTTGGGGTTGGGGTGCAGGTCTGGGGGTAATGTTTGGGACCCAGAGCTGGCGTTCAAGGTCAGAGGTAACTCTGGGGACCCAGGGTGGGGGAGCCACAGTGGGAACCCAGGGTTGGGGCCCAGGTCTGGGGGCCACAGTTGGACCCAGGGTTGGGGCCCAGGTCAGGACCCCCAGGGCCCCCAGCCCCACCCCGTACTCACGTCCTGCGGCACCTGGATGAAGGCAAAGGTGTACTCGGTGGCCTGGGGGGGCAACACCCGCGGGGAGAAGGCCGGGGGCAGCGGGGCCAGGCGGGACGGGGGCAACGTCTCCTTCTGCGGGGGGACACGGGGTCAAGGGGGACACCACGGGGTCAAGGGGCACACCAGGGGGGAGGGGACACCACGGGGGAGGGGACACCATGGAGGGGGGACACCATGGATGGAGGGATGGTGGATGGATGGGTGGATGGATAGATGGATGGGTGGTGGGTGGATGGTGGATGGATGGTGGATGGATGGTGGATGGTGGGTGGATGGATGGATGGAGGATGGATGGTGGATGGTGGATGGATGGTGGATGGTGGGTGGATGGATGGATGGATGGATGGATGGGTGGTGGGTGGATGGTGGATGGATGGATGGTGGATGGATGGATGGTGGATGGATGGTGGATGGATGGATGGGTGGTGGGTGGATGGTGGATGGATGGATGGTGGATGGATGGATGGTGGATGGATGGTGGATGGACAGGCGGACAGTGGATGGATGGATGGATGGATGGATGGATAGATGGTGGATGGTGGATGGATGGATGGATGGATGGATGGTGGATGGATGGTGGATGGATGGATGGAGGATGGATGGTGGATGGTGGATGGACAGTGGATGGATGGGTGGTGGGTGGATGGTGGATGGATGGATGGTGGATGGATGGTGGATGGACAGGCGGACAGTGGATGGATGGATGGATGGTGGATGGATGGAGGGATGGATGGATGGATGGATGGATGGTGGATGGATGGATGGATGGATGGATGGATGATGGATGGTGGATGGATGGTGGATGGATGGATGGATGGATGGATGGATGGATGGATGGTGGATGGATGGTGGATGGGTGGATGGATGGATGGATGGATGGATGGATGGTGGATGGATGGTGGATGGATGGATGGATGGATGGATGGATGGATGGGATGGTGGATGGATGGTGGATGGATGGATGGATGGATGGATGGATGGATGGATGGTGGATGGGTGGATGGATGGTGGATGGGTGGTGGATGGATGGATGGATGGATGGATGGTGGATGGATGGTGGATGGATGGATGGAGGATGGATGGTGGATGGTGGATGGACAGTGGATGGATGGATGGATGGATGGATGGATGGTGGATGGATGGTGGATGGACAGGCGGACAGTGGATGGATGGATGGATGGATGGTGGATGGATGGGTGGTGGGTGGATGGTGGATGGATGGGTGGATGGATGGATGGTGGATGGATGGATGGTGGATGGATGGTGGATGGACAGTGGATGGATGGTGGATGGATGGATGGATGGTGGATGGATGGATGGATGGATGGATGGATGGATGGATGGATGGATGGCGGATGGATGGTGGATGGATGGATGGATGGATGGATGGGTGGATGGATGGATGGATGGATGGATGGATGGATGGCGGATGGATGGTGGATGGATGGATGGATGGATGGTGGATGGATGGTGGATGGATGGATGGATGGTGGATGGATGGATGGTGGATGGTGGATGGTGGATGGACAGTGGATGGATGTGCTGATGGCTGGTTTGGTGGGTGGGTTGATGGTCCCCCCAGGCCCCCCCAGCCCCGGTGACACTCACGTTGCCGTAGTCAATGTAGAAGATGTGAACTTTGCCGCCCGACTCCACCTTCTCCACCCGGGCCCGGTACCTGCAGTGTGGGATTTCTGGGTGTCACCCCAAACTCCAGCGCTCCCTGGGCCAGCCCCGCCCCGGGGGGTGCAGGACCCCTGCTCACCATTCCCCATCGACGAACTTGGCGATGCAGAAGTCCCCTCGGCGCGGGGAGTACGACCCCTCCACGGGCGGGTGGGCGCCCACCTCGGCCCGCATGTTCTCCATCAGCTTCTCCAGCTGGGCACCTGGGGGGCGGCCCAATTCAGCACCTGCCCCCACCACATGTCCCAAACCTGGACCCCAACCCCAGTGTGACTCCAGAACCTGAAGCCGATCCCAAACCTGGAGCCCAACCCCAGTGCGACCCGAGAACCTCAACCCAATCCCAACCATGAACCCCAAACCTGGACCCAAACTCTGAGTCCCAAATGTGTCCCCCCAGACCTTGACCCTCAACCCCAGGTCCAACCACGGACACTAACTTCGGACTTCAACCCAGATCTCCAATGTGGCCCCTGATCCTGAACCCCAAGTCCCAACCATGGACTCAACCTCGGGTCCAACCCTGGACCCCAACAGTAGATCCCAAACCTGGACCCCGACCCAAACCTGACGCCCACTCTCAGTTCCAGAGGTGGCCCCTGACCCTGACCCTCCATCCCAGGCCCCAAACCTGGACCCCAATCCTGGGTCCTGAACAGGGACCTCCACCCTGGGTCCCAAAGATGGCCCTGGGGGGCGATGGGTGATCCCACCAAACCCACGAATCCTCATCCCACTCAACTAAACCCCCCCATGGCCAGGCTGGGGAGCACCCCTGGGTGCTGGTGGTCCCCAGGAGGGTCTCCAGGAGGGTCCCCCTGCCCCCGTACCCGTCTCCACGTCCTGCACGTAGAAGTGGAGGTCGTCGGTGATCTCGGTGACGAACACGGGCTTGTAGTTGGCCGTGCGCTCCTTCTCCTCCAGCACCGGCACCACCTCCTCCACCGGGGTCTCCTCGTAGTGGGACCACACCTGGGGGCACACGTGGGGTGGGGACATCCCTTGGGGTGGGGACATCCCTTGGGGTGGGGACGTCCCTTGGGTTGGGGACATCCCTTGGGGTGGGGACATCCCTTGGGTTGGGGACATCCCTTGGGGTGGGGACATCTCTTGGGGTGGGACATCCCTTGGGTTGGGGACATCCCTTGGGGTGGGGACATCTCTTTGGGTGGGGACGTCCCTTGGGGTGGGACATCCCTTGGGATGGGGACGTCCCTTGGGGTGGGGACATCTCTTGGGGTGGGGACATCCCTTGGGGTGGGTCCATCATCTCTTGGCACAGGGACATCCCTTGGGGAAGGGCCATCCATTAGGGTCGGGACATTCCCTGGGGTAGGGCCCGTCATCTCTTGGGGTGGGGATATTTCTGTGGTGAGGCCATCCCTCAGGGGGTGGACCCCTCTTGGGCTGTGGACATCCATCGTGGTGGGGCCACCCCTTGGTGTGGGGCCATCTACTGTGGTGGGGACCTCACTTAGCACGGGGGCGTCCCTTGGCACGAGGCCATCGCCTCTTGGGATGGGGACATCCCTCGGGGGGGACCATCTTTTGGGATGGGGCCATCTCTTTGGGATGGTGCCACCCCGGGGGGGTCCCAGCCCCCCCCTCACCTTCTCCTTCA